>NC_072027.1:577500-585000 GCF_027791375.1 Indicator indicator
TGCCGTGGTTGGGTTGCAGTACAGCTTTGAGGTGTGGCAGGAGAAGCTGTTGGACGAGAGATCTTCGAGTGAGCCCCAGGCTGAGGAACACTCCCTGTGCCTGGTCACCACCTGTGAGAATCATGCAGGAGGAACAGCCTCTCTTCTGTGAGGTGATCCCATCCCAGAGGGATTTTCTTTGAAAAAGGCTCAGAATTGGTTCCAAAAGTGTGCTACTGGCTGGAGCCTGGCCTCGTCCTGCATGCAGAGGGATCTTCAGACGGATGCTATCTTTGATTGGAGGTTCATGGTAGCATCATGCTCTGATATGTAAACAATAGGAGATCCAGAGCTGTGCTCTCCACCTGTCCCAGCAGCCAGGAATACTGCAGGTGAAGGTCTGACCTCAGTGGGAATTTCCTCAGGGTCAGGCAGTGAAGAGTCCAGTTAGAAGGAGATGAACAAATGAGCTTTCTGCTGCTGAGGCACTCAGGGCTCTCTAGCCTGGAGCAGAGCAGCCTGAGGGGGCAGCTTAGCAATGCTTGTCAACACTTTAAGGGACGTGGTCAACACTGTCAGGACAATGGAGCCAGTCTGTGTTCAGTGGTGCCCAGGGACAGGACAAGGGGTAAGGAGCACAAACTGGAGCAGCAGAAGTTCCACCTGAACATGAGGAGGAACTTCTGTAATTGAAGGGTGGTAGTGCACTGGAACAGGCTGCCCAGAGAGGTGATGGACTTCATCCCTGGAGTCATTCAAAGCCTGCCTGGATGCTATCCTGTGCAGCCTGCTGTGGCTGAGCCTGCTCTGGCAGGGGGTTGGGCTGCATGATGCCCACAGGTCCCTTCCAACTCCACCATGCTGGGATGCTGTGAATAGGGATAACGACCTGAGCTCTTCAGGCCATGCTGCTCTCGTGTGCCTATGCACCAGGGCTGATTCCAGCTGAGGAAGTTATTCTGGGCTGATGCTGGTGTGGGAAGAGGAATGAATTGGTTATTTGCATGCTCATGGCATCACCTGGAAACATCTCTCAACACTACCTAACCGTGAAGCACCAAGGGAGATGCCAAAGCAGTCTGTGCTCTGCAGGCTGTGGAGCAGAAGATGGTTCATGCTAGCAGAGACCTCTTCCCAACTCAGCAAGGCCTCACAGCTACCACATCCACCCTCAAGGGCCTGCATCTCTCCTGGGCATGCTGCACATCCCTGCAACTGTGCTAAGCTGAGCAGGGAAGGTTTCCCAGAGGCTCATGACACCAGGACCTGGAATTGCCTTGGCAGGGGCAGCCACAGCTGCTCAGACCTGTCCTGGTGTGAGTCAGAGTAGAAGCGCTGCAGCCAGGGGGTGGCTTGGAGCAGAGATGCAAAGCTGGGAGCTGCTTTCAGAGCTTTTTGTTTCCTTGAGGGCAAGAATGAGGAACATTAGTGAGGGAGCAAGAGAGTCTCCAGCAGGCTCAGATGTGGCCTCCAGGGCAGCAATGCCATGGCAGGGAAGCAGCTGTGCAGTTTGTAGATGAGCCCTGGCACCTGTGGTGTGTCTCATGAGCTGTTCAGGCCAGAGCTTGCAGAGGTGGTGTTTGCCTGGCAGCCACCATCCTGCTCAGAGCACAGGGGGAGAGAGCCAGTGCCAGTGGTGGGACAGGGCTCTGGCTCCTTTGGCAAGGTCTTAAGGAGCAGTGAGCCCCCATGTATGGGGCTGCATACATGAACGTGTCCTATTTAGGTCAGAAAGCATCAGGAGATGGCTCAGCAGCATTTCCTGAGGACAGTCAGAGGATCTTCTGTACTGAAAGCACTTCTGCTCCCAAGGGTTTTCCATCCTGCTCTGCTCTCATGCAACAGAGCAAAGAGCAGGGCCAAGAAGGAAAGAAACCTCAGCATCACCAGCCCAGAGAGAAGGGATGGGAGCTGCTTGCTCTCCCAGCATCAGGTCCTTGCCCATGACACACAGCTCCATGGGGAGAGAGGCTGCAGGAAGGGCTGGGGACCCAAGGGAGTGTGGGATGGGTGCTGATGGAGGCTGGGCCTCCTTTGTGGGGAGGACATGGCTGGTGAACAGCTTCCAGCACCTGGAAACCTTGATGGGTTAAGGTCAGCCTGGCTCCACAGAATGGCTGAAGTGGTCAGAACCTGGTGGCACCAAGGGATGTCTTGAGGTGGGTATTGGACCAGTCTGGAGGCAAGCAGGAATGGAAACCCCAGGAACAAGCTCTCCTCAACTTTGGGGAGGTCCTGTCACCTCCAGCCTCCAAGTTCATGGCTCAGAGCCATCTCTCATTTAGTCCCAGTGAATTACTGAGCCTCAGGAAGCCAACCTTCCTGAGGCTTTTGTGGAAGCCAAGGGCTCAAATTGAGCTGGAGCTTGGGGAAGCCGTTCCCCTTGTTAAAATAAATGTATTAGTTTAATATGTACCAGGAGAGGACAGAGAGTGCTCCTTGTTAAATGTTTACCAGACAGACCCTGCTGAGGACTTACTTGGAGCAATTCAGCTTTAGTGATTTCCTTCCATTGTGGTCTAAGTCTCCAGAATTGCTGGGAAACCGCCCAGCAGGGCCAGGAGGGCTGGTGGCATAGCCAAGCCCTAGGCAGCAAAACCATGGCTGGGACAGCCTCCTGCCACTTCCAGGACACCACTGGGCCTCAGGGGGTCTCCAGGTTCACACCTGGAACCTCCACGGGGATGTTGGCCCCTAGCTGGAGTGATGGAGTGAGCAGCCTTGTTCCTGCCAGAGAGATGCCCAACAGCCAAGAACAAATAAACCAAAGGACAATGAGCAGAGGCACAAACATTGTTCAGTGCCTTACCCATCCTGGCAGCCCCTGAAAGCATCCCAGCAGCACTTCCCTAGGCACACCACAGGGAATTCTAGCAAGGAGCATGGTTTCTATGGGTGCTGCTCCCCTCAAGAGTGTGCATCTTTGAAAAGAACCCAAATGGTGACGAGCTTTGCTTTCCTAAAGTGCCTGCTGCTACCTGATGGTGGAGTTAGGCCACATCCCAGTAACCTGCCAGAGATGGCCTGGGGTTTCCTGGGATTTCCTGACATAGCCATTGTATTTATAGGAACAACTTGGTATTGTTGTCATTTGCATGCAGAGATCCAAATCTGGCACACATTTACATTAACAATTTAAGTGTCATCCACAGGTTTACACTGCAGCAGCATCTGAGGGTTCCAGATAATTCCTTAGCACCAACACCACATTTTTTTCTAAGCCAGCTAAATTCAGATCTGTTCTGGGTTTGGTGGCTCCACATTGGTTTATAAACTTGTTTCTTCTTTTTAAACCCTCTTAAGCTCTCTGGAATAAAAAGGAAGTACTAGAATAAAAGGGAGATCTCAATGGAGATCATAGAATTCTAGCATGGTAGGGATTGGAAGGGACTTCCAGAGTTCAACCCTCCCTGCCAAAGCAGGATCACCCAGGGCAGGACACACAGGAACAGCCCCAGATGGGTCCTGAACGTCTCCAGAACAGGAGACTGCACAGCTGCTCTGGACAGCCTGCTCCGTGGCTTCAGCACCCTCACAGGGTAGTTTTTCCTCGTGTTGAAGTGGAACTTCCCAGGTTCCAGTTTGTGTCCCTTGGCCCTCATCCTATCACAGGACACTACTGAAAAGAGCCTGGCCCCTGCTTGACACCCACCCTTCAGAGGCTGATGACCATTCATAAGATCTCTTCTCAGCCTTCTTCAGGGCTCTCAGCCTTTCCTTCTCAGACAATGTTCCAGTTCCTTCATCATCCTCATAGCCTCTGCTGGCCTCTCTCCAGCAGTTGCCTGTCCCTCTTGAACTGAGGAGCCCAGAACTGGACACAGTACTCCAGATGTGGTCTCACCAGGGCAGAGTAGAGGGGGAGGAGAAGCTCCCTGGACCTGTTGGCCACACTCTTCTCAGGGCTTGCTGGTCCTCACTCTCCTGCCCCACACGGTGTGCTCTCTGTCAATAGCCTTAAAAGAAAACAGATGCTGCAGGTCTCCACCGCTAGTGGGGATGTTCCAGGAGACATCAACTGGTGGAAGTAAACAAGGAGCCTGCTCAGGCAGAGCTCTTAAGCAGACACTTAACTTGAAGCATGCACTTAGAGGGGCTTCAGCAGGCGTTAACATATGTTGGGCTATATAAGGAGGGACTTAAGTACCTACTTACAGCTAAGCTCCTGCTTAAGTGCTTTGTTGAATCAGGGCCAATCCTTCAGCTCTCCCTCCAGTCTCCCTAACACTAACTGTGCCTGACATCCAGGAAATTCGAAGAGGGGCTGCTGGATTCACCTTCCTGCAGTTCTTTTCCCTTCAGATGGTGGCTCTGTCTCTCTTGCAGCACAGCTGGAGCACTTTGGGTGGCAGGGTCTGGCTATCCCATGGACCTTTGTGCCCCCATCACGCCTGGCCTCATAGAATCATCTAGCTGGAAAAGACCTTAAGATCATCAAGTCCAACCATAACCTAACATCTCTCTGTACACAACTGTTAGACCATGGCCCTAAGCTCCTCATCCAGACATCTTCTGAACATCTCCAGGGATGATGACTCCGCTTGGGCAGCCAGGGAAGTAGTGGAGTCACCACTCCCCATCCCTTGGGAGCCCTGTGCCTCAGTGCCCATGGAACTGTGGAGAGACCCAGAAACAATTGAGCTTGTAAGTCTCTACAGAGACCCCTCCTAAAAAGTCCCCTGGGCCTTTACTTTCATTTTAGTTCTGTTATTGTTTGGGGTTTTTTGGTTTTATTTTTGTTTTAATCAAAACATTTTTCTGTAATATTTTGTGTCTTCATAAGAGATGCTGGCTCTCTTTGTGCTTATTTTCAGCTGGTTGTGGATTTAATTTAATTTTATTTTTTTAGTCCTGAGCACCAAGAGTTGCACTGTGCAAAGATTTAACCTCCCTGGTCAACCTTTATGCACTACAACTTGATTTTTCCCTTTTTCAGCTTTTTCTCCTGTTACATTCCCTTATCCTTAGTGCCTTCAGGGGTTACTGATCACCTCCTGAACCAGCCTGCATGCTCTGATATGGCATCCAATTAGCCTGAGATTGTTCTTAGGTGTAGGTCACCTTCATTTCAGACCAAAGTTACTGAGGGTGGAGGTCTTCCCATTCTGGTCACGGTTGTGGTCCTTTGAATCAACATCCCTGGAAACCCTGAAGCTCAGCTGTCAATCTTTTCCACAGCTTAGGATCAAATTGTTATAATTTGTTAGTTTTTATTTGCAGAAAACCAAACAGATCTTGTTTCATGATCCAGGGAGAGCTCAAGGAAAGGGGAAACCAAAGTTGGTGCCTCCAGCCCCTAATCACACAAGGCAAATCCTGTCCTAAACATCTCCAAAGGCTTCCTGATCCGTAGTTGAAATTCTGCCCTTCTTGCAATCAGCAGGGACTTGTGCACTTGTTTCAGTGGGGTCAGAGCTGCTTTCTTCCCAGGATTTTATTTCTGGACACTTTTTAAACTGCAAGCATGGCAGAAGCTCTCTGGAAGAGAGCATCCTGTTGGACAGCAAACCTGCAGCCCTTTCCAGCCCCAGCTTTCTGTAGTGCCACTTTTCCACCCCAAAAGTCGTGACTGGAGGGGCATGGCCACTGCAAAAGAGAAGACTGCATTTTACCAGTCAAAGCCAGGAGTGATGAACTTCTGGCCTTCAGCTAGATGTGTCCTAGGGAGCATCATCCAGACACTACACTAAGTTTTCCTGAACAAGATCCTCAAGGACCAGCTCTTCAGTGCTTATTTTCTTTGCAGATGGCAGCATCCAAGTTGCAGTTATTTCTGTCTTGGAAAATAAAGAAAAAGCCCCAGCAGAGGGAAAGGAATGTGAGCTTGAAGCAGTTTGGTACCTGGAAGGCTGCAGGCTGGAGCACACACCTCTGATTTATGGTGTACTTGTTCAAACCACTTGTTCTTGTCATAACAAAGCAGATCGAAGTGAAGCTGGGTAGAAGGTCTCCTTCTAGTTGGCACTTCATCATGGCTTCTTACCCTGTCTTAGGTTCTGGGGGTTTACAGTTATATAAAACTTAATGAATCAGTATACTTCAGATTTCCTTCCTAATGCAGATGGCTTCAATTAGCTGCTCTGTTTGCTTATTGAAGAGTTTTCATTAAACTGCTTTACTCTATTTTCCTGCAGTTGAAGGGGGGGCACGGTGGGGCTGATGCCAGTCTGCCACTGTTGCCTTTGTTCAGGGCCATTGTTTTTTACTAGAAGAGACCTTCCTGCCCCCAGCCCCACGCACTCACTGCCTTCTCGTCCTCTGACTGCAGACTGATAAACAAGAGCTTGTTGCAAGAACTTTCCTGGATGGTGTTTCTTAAGGCTCTCCTTTACAAGATGAGGTTGTGTTTTGCTCCCCCTTCTCGCCCCCTGCTTGCAGATTCCTTTTTGCCCCAGCTTGTGAATAAACAATTGTTGCTGTTATAATAGCTCACAGCTCTGGCTGCCTGGCCCTGCAGGCTGGGGGTTTGCTGACACAGGCAGGCAGGCTGCAGCAAGGACAAGGCAGGGGAGGCTTTGCCCTTGTTTGTAAGGAATAGCTGATCCCACACATCTCACCAAGCCTTCCTAAAAGTCCTTCTCATGGCAGGGGATGGTTTTCTTGCCAGTGTCCCTGCTTCATTTTCGGACCTAGTGCTGTTAGGACTTCCCATGTTGTCTTCCCCCCCCTCAACCCCAGCACAGAGGTAATGTTTTATTCCATTCTTTCTTCTTGCTTTATTCTGTTCTTTTGAGCTGCCTCTTGCCAGTGCAAGTGTTCACCATGAGCAGCCCTGTGCTTCTCAAAGGGCTGGCAGTGCCAAAGGGGCTGCTGCTGCCATCCCTCCACAGCACCCTGCGCCCCCTGGGGGATGCCCAGGAGGACTGATGCTGCCTCAGCCCTGTTTGACAGACAGGCAAAGCAAACTAAAGTAACTCTCCCGCTTGCCTGGGGATGCAGTCTGCACCCTGCCGCACACTGCAAGTGCTTCACAGACATCACTCACAGCAAAAAAAACACCTCTGGAAGAATAGAATAGAAGAAGGAGAAACCTTCACCCTGTAGGACTCTGGTGCAGGGGCTGGGGAGTGGATTTGGAAATGCAGAGCTATCTGGCAGCTCTCAGGTAGGGAGCAGGGAAGGCATCAGAGCTCCTGGAGCGAGCTGGTGTTTCACAATACAACCTGGGGAGGAAAACGCCCTGGTGCTTATCGTCTTCTTCTCCCTGCTACAGGCATTGCATGTAAGGGAAGATGCAGAGAGAATAAATAACTTGCCCTAAAGGTACACAGTGGGTCTGTGGCAGGGCCAGCAAAATAAATTCTTGTAACCATTGCTTGCAAGAGCCTTGCTCAAGCCGCTCTTTTGGTAAGGGAATCACAGCCCCCTCTTCTCCCCAAAGTCTAAGGAAACTGCTGTGGAGGAATAGAGGGGGTTTCAGTCTGTGGAGCTATGTATCAGACCAAATGGCTCCAAGAAAGGGAGAGAAAAGAAAGGAAAGAAAAGAACAAAGGAGAGAAAAGAAAGGAGAGAAAAGAAAGG
>NC_072027.1:8857500-8880000 GCF_027791375.1 Indicator indicator
CCTCTCTTGCCCCAAGAGGGACAAAAGAATGACACTCACACAAACAGATTGAAGAGTGATGGAAAGTTTAAATGGAAAAGCAACTGGTGAAACTACAAAAAACTATAAGCACAGTGGCAAAAAACCCCAAAGCACACAGAATCCCTTTTACAACACCCAAAGACCTCCCTCTCTTCCCTTCTTCCCACTTGAGGTTCTATCCAAAGACCCCTAGGGCTCTTTCTTCCTCCCTCCCCCCACTGCTAGGCTGGTCTCAGGCTGGCCAGGTCTGAGACTGCCCCCCTCCCCCTCCTGGCATTAGGACTAGACAGGCCTAAGAGGCCTTGAGATACTCCCTCACTATTACCCAATAGGGAAGCATCTCCCACGGGAGCAGAGAAGGAAGAAAGAGGAGGAGAATGACTTTGCAGATGGATTGATAGGGCGCAGGATTTATGGGTAGAAATACACCGATTCCTGTGTCCAGTGGGTTGGACACTGGGGACCCTGGAGGTGTAGCTTATGTGGCAGTAGTGTTAGGCACTCAGCCTGAACTGCCACAGCTGCCTTCACCAAGTATTCCAGACACTAGCACTAGTATCAGGAGAGTCTGCTGGTGTTTGGGACCTCTGGAAATTCTGGAAGCTTTTGCCAAACTGACTTTTGTGCCTATTGCTCATCATCCCTTTCACAAGCTTTGTCCTACTGACTGCAGAAAGATGCAGCCTGTAAGAGAACAAAGTAAGTGTCCTGAGAGCCAGACAAAAGTGGCTGCACCACGAAAAGGATCAGGGCAAAAGCCTGGAAACAGTGGCAAATGCTTAACCTTTGCATAGTGATATAAGTAGGGACAGATGATTTATGTCTGAAGCAGTGGAGCAGTTCCAAACATTTTTTCATATACTGTATCCTGCCTTTCATGTCTTCAGCAGTAGGAAAAACATTTTCTTTACATTTCTGCCTGGAAAAACGATTATGAATGTTAATTGCATTGACCAGGAGGTGGAGCAGGAGTTGGCCAGGAAGGGCTTTTCTTTGCTTGTAAACAGGAAGACTCAACCTTTCCCGCCATTCTCCACACTTTAGAGATGGACTTGTCACAAGGATTCAAGGAGCTGCAAAATGCAGCTTCAGTGGTCAGCCAGCATAGTGAAGAAATGAAAAACAACAATAATTTAAAAAAAAAGAACAACAGAGCAAAGGCCCCAGCCCTGTCACCTCCAGAAGCAAATTATATTCCCATCCTTCTGAGAGGAAAAAGCCATGTGAAGGGTGTAAGTACTTCATCTGCTCTTTGGAAGTTCTCCAGGATTTTCCTGTAACCTTAGAAACTCCATTAAGAGGTGTGGAAACACCCAGCACCCTCTCTCCTCCCTAAACTGCTGAGATCACAAAAGCAGAAGTGAGAGTTAAACACAGAGCTCTGTGCCTTGCTCAGCTCCACCATTACAGACTGATGAGGATGCCATAAAAGGGATGTCTAAGGAGGAAACTCTTCTTGATTTGTTCAGGTACATGAAATTACCACTCTGAAGACCAGTGTTTCTCCTCAGATCTTGGCATGTGTGGTTTGGCTTGTTAAATTTTGAGAGGTTTTGTTTTGTTTTGCTTTTTTTCAAACATGGTAAAAAAGTGACTCAGATTTTCCTGATTGTAGGTCTTCACCATCCTCCCTCTGCTGAGTGCACTACCATGCAAGTCTCTTTGCCACTGCATTCTCAAAAAGTACCAGAGTTGAGCCTATTTAATAATTTCCACCTTTTCTATACTGTAAATTGCTGTGCATTTATGTAACCTGCCACACAATTTTCCCTGCCAATAATTTCAAGTCAACTTCACCTAGAAGCATTGAGCATTGGTTTTAGGCAGATGTCCCATCAGCATTATTTTAATGGCAAATTAGTCTTTTTCCTTTTCCTTTTCCTCTTTTTTTTTTTCCTCTCCCAATGGCATTTAGCTTCATACCAAGTCTGGGGGCTTCTGTCTTTCTGTTTTTCACAGCACAAATCCACTCCAATAGCTGCTCTCTGTTCAGGGAGCAGAGGCTCGGGTCTATCTCACCATCCTGATAGCACAGTGGCAGATGGTTGTGTGTGCTGGGCACATGACAGTCATCAGTCAAAGGTGTCCTCATGGTATCATCTGAATACAAGAACACGGTGCAGGCTAGACAATCAACCACTTCAGATAGTTGTGCAGTGGGTGGAAATGCACATCTTAAATATGACACCTGGTTACTTGTGTGCAAAAAAATCAATGCAAAGCTGCAGGCTTGAGTCTCCCTTTATGTTGCGTTTGAGTACGTTTATCCTCGGCTCTTTCTAAGATCCAGGGAGCTAGGACAGAGCTCTTTGATAGCACCAGGCAAGTCATTTCCCTTCACTTTGCTTCACTACTCTCATCTGAAAATGGGGAAATGGCAATATTAGCTTCTCCTTGAGGGTATTGTGGTAATGAGCTGGCTGCTGGTTGTAGAAAGCTGCAGGATGCTGAGCTGGCAGTAGTGAGACAGACCATGTGTTATTATTTTATATTGGATAAACAAAGTAATTTCCCAAGGGTCTTTAAGATAACATTGCCTTTTAGTGAGTGTTAATTGACTTTTCTGTAAGGCACCCAGTTTGTCCCTGCATCCCCTAATTAAAACCAGAGCTCTGTGGCCCAAATGTCCTTGGGACAAGGCAAATACTTTTAAAATTCCGTTTCCGTTGCCTGCTTTTTGCCAAAAGTGGCGTCTTGTCCTTTGGGCAGTGATTCAGTGTATCCATTCCCCTTCCTCCCACGGCGAGGTGGCAGTGCCAGTGGGGAGCTGAGTGGCCCTGCTGACGTTGGGGATGTGCTCAGAAACAGCTCTGTCCTCCAGCCCCTGCAAAACAGGAATTGTGTCGAGGGGTCCCGGCTGGGTTGTGCCAGGGACCTGCAGCTCGTCCAGTGACTAGGCATGCCAGCAGGGGAGGGACAGAGGATGCTGTGCCATAACACAAGTTTAAAAATGAAATCTAGAAGCAATGGCAGCCAGATGAGGCAGATGGTAGTGCAGAGTCCAAGGGAACAGGGTGCCACTTACCTCCACCAGTTTGCAGAGCCCACAGCCACCATTTTGAGTCATGGCCAGATTATGATGGAAGCAGATTTCCAGCAGCTGAGGGTATTTGGGCATTTCTATGCTCCACCTCCCTGCTTGTGGTAGCCCAAAGCTTTTGGAGAATGTTCTGGAGCACACAACATAGAGATAATGTCCAACTGCAGGAGAAGTCCCATGGCAAAGGGCTGTTTATGCAGTCAGTCACTAAGGACATGCCCTCATTTACAACTTTTGAGCAACTGCAGATGGCTCCAAGTCCTGGGACTCCAACCAGCACTTTATGAATAGGGAACAGAAGTGTCCTGGCACCAAAGAGAGCTGCCTGCCTGCAACTGGAAAGGAAGATCACTACTGAGCAACTGAGACTCATTGTGTGCTTCTTGTGAGCCCCCATCTGAGGCTCTTTTCATTTTATTGAGATTTTTCTTCCTTTCTTGTATTTCTGAATTTTCTTTGCTTGGGAAGCTCTGCAAAGAGCCCAGTGCCAGCAATGTCTTCCGCTAGCTTTAAATAGGGCTTGGTTGCTCCCCAGGATTTCTGCAGGGGAAAAAATGCCCCTGGCTGAAGAATGGGTTTTCCTTAGTACAGGCTGTGTACAGTACTGAGATGTTCTCCTGCCTTGGACTTCAGCACCAAGAATAACTGGGGAGCAGCTGCCCTGTGCTCACTCAGAATCTCTATTCTTGGTTTATTGTCATTTTTACTGAATTAGTCAGCCTTTTACTTTACCTCTTTACCCACCAAAATTTCCTGTGGTCTTCAGTGTCTGAGCCTTTATGGCTCTTTTGACACTCAGGGACATGACTAAACATGACTTTGGCTTTTTCTGACATGGGGACATCTGCTCCTCTACACAACTGATGATATAGCCCTGTCACATAACCACATTTCGGTACTGACCACCAAGCCTCCAGTAAGGGACTCAGATCCACCTGAGCATCCAGGTCTCTTTTGTGGAGCCATGGGGCTAAACAAGACAAGCTGTGATTTCTAAGCTCTGTCTCTGTGTTGAGGGAGCCTTGGTCTCACCTCGATACAGGATCTGGTGGAAGGACAATCTTCAGGATGCTGTGAGAGACCAGAGCAGAAGCTGAGAGGAAGAACTGAGCCATGACTCCATTTGCTTGGGAAAGTAGAAGCAAGAAATTGAGTCTCTCACTGGAAGGAAGGATTCATTCTTCAGAAGAAAGGAAAGCTTCAGGAAGAGATGAAAGTGTTTGGAGAATGTGATTTTGAGAAGACAAATGCAAAGCAGCCAGACATGCACCAAGATACAGCTGCCCTAGGACACTGGCACGGAGCATACTCTGACCCAATACACTCAGCTCTTTGGGGCTAAGTACTCAGCTAGGATGTGATGCAAAATGACATTGTTTGAGATGCAAATAATGTAAAACCCAGGTCAAAGGATGCAAAAATCTTTCCACGTGGCTTTGTTGCTAGATCAATAACCAGCAAAAAGAAAGTGGTCATTTTCTGGATTGTTTAATGTCAGACTAAAATCCAGCACCCAAGGTGCTAGCCTTGAGGCTCAGTTGCTTTTTCACCTAACAAGTCCAGCATAAGCTGAGCTTGCCTGCCTGGAACAACATCCTGAGTTTATTCTTCCCATTTCTATTTTCAAAACATGATTTCTTTCAGTCCCTGGGCCTATTACATGGATGGATTTGTGAGCTGACAATGTCATCTGGACCTGGCCCAAAACCTTCATGTGCCAAAGCATAGCCAACAGAAAGTCCATCAGACACAGATGATTTCTGACTGCTACTCATCCTGCTGCAGCCAAACCATGCAAGGTTCTGTCTTTCCCTGAGAGAACTCCTAACCATTGGAGCCTGCCAGGTCATTAGTGGAACTAGCCAGGAGTCAGTTCACAGCCTCAACCACTGCCCAGCAAATGTCTCACTGAGTTGCAGAAAACTCCTCAAAACCAGCAGGTTAGTTTGTGGTTGCCATCCACTTAAGAGTATGTGTGGGTTCAAGTCACTCATGCCAGTCTAACAGCCCACTCAGATCCAGGTGATTATTCATGGACTATTCAGGGAACAAATGCACTACAGCAAATCCAAGCTCAGGAGTCAGGTAAATGTCTTGAGTGATTAGAAATGGCATTACAATCTGGATGCATTTCTGTGACACCCATGATGGATACAGAGGAATCAGCAAGGTTTCAGGAGGTTTCTGGAACTAGCAGTCCACTTCCAAGGCTTTTGTTTAATTCTTGACAGTTTGAAGGAATTTAATTCATTGTTGCAGCGAAACTTTCAGGAGAGGCTCATGAGGCTATAAAGGGCACACTGTGGGTGCTTTAACTGCAGCTCACAGTTAATGTGTGCTTCAGCAGCAGCCAGTGAAAGAAGAAATAAGGGATTTCAGATTGGAAATACTATCCAGGTACTTGGAGGCTCAGTGTCAAAGCCATTTCAGCAGGCTAATTCACTTACTACTCCTTCCTGGGTTGGTTTTTAGACACATGGACATGTGTTATAGTCTAATCCTCGGCCTTCCATATTTTTTTTCTGTCCCAGAAATACAAAGGTACATTATTTAAGACTATGAGTCACAGTGTACTTAAAAGGACTTGAGCTTGCTTGGAGAGTCAGGCACATACGCAAAATTTAAGGGTTCACTCTCAAATTCCTTCTAATAAGGCCTCCTACTAAGTCAATCAGAACCAGCAGGAGATTTTCCATTGACTCTAATGGGCTTTGGAAAATGACTGGCAACACAGCAGGGAGCTCTTACCTGCCAAAATATTCCCTCCTAAAGCAAACACAATGCTCTTTCTTGGAGATTAGATATGTGAGCAGGTTAGGTGGCCCTTGGTGGTTCCAAATTCGTGGTGCTCACTGTTTCCCTATTCCACTGGAAGAGCAAAGAGGTTCTACTGGGAAAAAGCTGATGGAGGGACCAGGTTAGGGTTGCTTGGATAAAGGACTGCTGCCACATGGGAAGAGAGATGCTTGCTGGAACATGGGCAGGCGAAGTCATCCTACTTATGACTGCCACTTCATTTTGATGAAATCCATTTTGATGAAATCCAAAGAGAAGCTCAAGGTGTTTTATGCCAGGCTGATGTGCATTTGGGAAACGGTGAGACCTGGCAAGAGACGGAGACTCCCCAGGTTCAGTCCCAGGACTGTGTGAATAGCAACAGGCTGATATTGGCTGGGGAGCACTGACAAAGGGTGGGGAGGGCTGTGCGTGCCCTGGACCGGGCTGGTTTGTGTTGCTGTAACTATGATTCAGCTGTCTGCCACTTGCTGATGTCAAAGCATCATTTCCACCAGCATTAAGGAACATGAACACCCCTCCTTCCTACTTCCCCAGGAATAAACATCAACAGTCACATAACTTCTGTTGTTCTTTTGTACCTTCTTATGGCTGAGCTAATTGAAAAGGTCAAGTTTAACACAGTAACTGTATACACCTTCCCTGAGATATGGACATCACTCTAGGAGCCAGACATTCAAGGCTATTTATAGATCCTGCCCAGGGAGAAGAGAGGGGAAAAGGCATGTTTTAAAGAAAACCAGGCAGGGGCAATGAGAAATATTTGGGAGAGCTCTGCTTCCTGCAAATTCCAACCACCACCCGCATGGTTTTTCTCACTGAAGCACTAAAAAAGAGATTATCGAAGAGGAGAGCTTCTTCTTAAGTCCTCTATCACACATGCATCCCCAAAGCTGTAGGTAGCTCAAGCAGGTGGAAATAAATCCTGATAATTTGTTTGCAAAGTAGCTTAGATTGACATAAACATCTCCCTTGGGCCTAATGTTCCTGGAGCTTGTATAGCTGCCTGGTTATAAAATACTAGGGAGATGCAAAGGAGCATTTTAGCTTCTGGCATGAGAACTGACAGCAGTGTTTAGCATCCCACTTCATGTGAGACTGAAAGACTCAATCTCTACCAACAGAGAGAAAACGAGGCTCTCAAAAACCCTCCTAATAAGAGAGAGGAATTCCCACTTTAAGAGACTTCCCTTGCTGCCAGACAGATGTAAAATGTTGTTTTAGGCTGTGGTCCATAATGCTGCTGGGACTCTTAATCTTCTTAACTAGCACTGCAAATGCAGGTGGTGCTTTTCCAGCCATTATGGCACCTAGCAGCACTTGGGACACCTAAGTCCCAAGAAGCCCAGGCTGATGTGAACCCAGGAGGACACAGCAAGTGCCTGCACATTGCTAGCAGAGGTGGTGGCTGATGGGAGGAGAGTCTGCATGGGAAGCTGCACAGGAAGAATCTGAAAGGGGAGAGGGGAAATGCTTGGCAAGGGATAGTTACAAGTGGAGGGGAAAAGTCTTTAGAGGAGAACATGGTGATGGGCAGGAGGGAGGATCAGTCAGGAAAAAGCACTGTGAACAGTGGGGAAGAAGGGAAGGAGCAGAGCTGGGACCAGAAGAAAAATGTGCTGAATGGAAGGGTGGAAGAACAAGATCCAAGGAAGGGATAGCCTGGGGGAACACAGTGGTAGAAATGAGACATCTAGGTCCCCTTGGACACTGCTACAACCAGCAAGGATTTGCATCCGAAAGATGGAAAGTGCCAGCAGACTGCATTTGAGTGAGTTGGCTGTGGTAAAGGATAGCCCTGGGATCCCCCACATTCCCAGGGGTGAAGTGGGGTTATGCAGCCCAGTGTCCAGACCTGCAGGGTGAAGGGCACTGCCTGTTCTTGCAGGAAGACGCCAGGCAACCCACTAACAGCACAAAAGGAAATGTGCCTTTTGCAAAAACAAAGTCATTGGGATTCTGGACTTCAAAGCTCCATGCTACGCCCAGTGCCATTTGTTGCTGTATTCACCGTGGCTGACAGCCAGGTCTGAGAATTAAGAGGGGGAGAACAGCATTATTAAAGTCTGCTAAAAAACTTTGTCAATGCTGCAAAGATAGCACCTGGACAGATGAAATCTGTGGAGAGGGGAAAGACTCAAAGAGAGAGTTTCCAAACACAGTAACAATTCCTAGGGACATCAGTCCACTTTAAAAGGTAACCTACATGAAACTTTGTAGAAAGTAATGAAGACACCTAGGTGTGAGCACTTAGTGTAGCAGCCCCCAAATACATTACAGTTCTCGGTTGCAAGCTCCCAGATTGCTGATACATCTCAGAAAATGGTACCCTAAAGCCATTCTGCAGCTCCACTGGAGCTGAACGCAGAGAAAAATGGTTGAAAGCTGAAAAGGTGCACTTACAGAATGGCTGTGTTGGGAGAGAAATTACAGGAGTCCAGAACTGGTTGAATATTAAAAAAAAAAAAAAAATCTGGCTCATGTTCACAAATTAATGACATTAAACTGCTGCTATTCTTAGGCTGATGCTATTCCCAGGGATCTCACTAGTGGTCACATGGAAACATGCACAGATCTCAAAAGTTTATCAATGGTAACAATTATTAATTTCTAAAAATACATGCCCACAGAGTGGCAGGAAGGATTTGCTGCCTGTGATGCTTAAATCAACCAGCAAAGAGGCTTTCACAGGGGCTGAAGCCAATGATCCTTGCCCTGGCCATGCCATTTGCCACGTGTGATTTCACACTGGGTTACCCCCACCTGGCTGATGTGCAGCAACTTGTCAACCTGTGGTGACTTGTCCACATGCCCTGGGGTTTTCAAAGCTCTAGTCTGGGCTGCATGTGTGCAAGCAATGAAAGGAGTAACTTTCCTAGCTATCTGTCCACTCCTGCTTGGCCTGGGGCTCAGCAAGGATGGCAATCCTCCTCTTTCAGCTGTAATCCATCACCTGGGCATTAACTGCAGCTCGACGTGACGGCCAACGGCACAGGGACTGCAGCAGCTCAGGCAGCCTGAGCCTGGCTCTGCCTCCCTGCTGCTGGGCATTCACCCCTGGACGTGGACACCTCTGCTCCCTGTGGTGGGGTTTGCAAGAATCCATGAATCAGAGCCCAAAGCCTTCTAACCTTGCTTAGATTTCAGTTTAAATTATTCTTAGCTGATTGAAGCTGGTGTAAACCAGGCTGATAGGAAGCTAGATGGACATCTGCAGAGAATCTGTCTGGCTCTGCCCTCAAACATGTTCTCGTGTGAGCAGGGTCAGTGAGCAAACAGGTTCCAGCTAAGCACAGTGTATCACCCTGTACTGTCTGCACAGGTGCCCACTGCAAGGAGCGCAGTCCTGTCTGAGGCAGCCAGCTGGGGAATCCACAAAAACCTGGGCAGTGAGCTTAGTCCATGTGCCAGGCTGCATTCACTCCTCGTTATCTGTTTGGTGCTCACGGTGTTACTGTTAGCACAGGGGTGGCTGTCACCCAGTCTCATGTTCCTGGCCAAAGCTGTTGCCTGGGAGGGTACAGGCAGAGCTTGCAGGAGGCCCAGGACACACAACCCCAGGCTCTGGGTCCTGAGCTGATCTCATGCACAGACAGAGCTAGAAAACCTCAGGTTTGGGGGAGTAGGATCAGTTGTCCTTTGGCCTGGCCAGGACTGACTGCAGGAGAAACTTCTCATTGCGAGAAGTAAAGGTCTCACAGCCTGGTGCTGGTCGAGTTCATCTTCATTCAGCCCTTGGAAGGCAGGATCTGCCAGCTGCAGACTGTGTTAAAACAACAAATGCAGATTGTTTTTAATCCCTATTTTCACCCTATTTTCCATATCATCTTTGAAATACCATCCCTCCCCCTAAAAACCTTACTCAGGAATTGCGCACCAGGTATTCCTAATTATTTATTTATGGGAACCACTTTCTCCTTCCTGTAAATTAAAAAACAATCAGTCTGAAGATTGTGCTTGTGGTAATTTAAATAAGCATGTGAAAAACAGAGGTTAAACACTAAGCCCAAAATATCCTCCAGTGCTGCAGCTCCTTGAAGAGCATGGGATTGGCACAGCCCTACAGAGGGCCTGGTAGAACCGGTGTGCTTGCCTCACTCCTGTGCACCATCCATAGCCTCTCCAGCCACTGACACTCATCACTGGGCCGAACACCCCAGCCTCAAATGCATCTAAGACTGGAAACATCCTCTGCTCAGCCCCTGGCCAATTTACCACCCCAGAGCTGTGGGATGTGTAAGTGGTGTTCAGTTCTGACCCCGAGCTCTGCCAGTTCTAGCTGAGGAGGTTTAAACGTCACCATGAGTGCCGATGCCTGCAGGTTCTCCAGGGGAGGTGGTAACTACTTAAATCAGCACAGCTAATGCTTGGGGAGCTCGTGAGTCAGAGGTGTGAGTAAATGTGAGAACACTCTGAGAGCAGAGCTCCTCTCATGAAACACTCCCTCTTTCACACACTTAGGAGACAATATAGTTTTAAAAATAAGATGTAAATGAGTAGAGTATGCTATGAGCAACAGCCAAGGAATTTATTTGCCCTTGTGCTTGCTACCTCTTTTTCACACCTCTATTCTTCTGCAGTTTTGCCCACGTACAGATCTGGGTGGGGGTAATTTTCTTCTTGGGAATATATGTTTTTCTGCATGGTGTGGCTGCACTTGCACACCTCGCTAAGCAAGCAAGGGAAGAAAGAAGAGCTCAGGGGGGACTTGCAAGACAAAAAGCAGGTGAACAGTTCTGAAATAATAATAGTACCACACCAGCTTCTTCAGAGGAAAAGGCTGTAGAGATCCTAGCTAAATATTCAGAGTTCTGTGTCCAAATTCGTTTACTTTTCCTCCAGTTCTTAGCATTCCTTGTGGAGAGGGGAGAAGATGTGATGTTCAGAGCAGCAAGCTGTGCTGCCTATGCAGTCTGCCTTTAGCTGGCAGTGGCCTGACTGGCACTGGTCACTGCAGCATGCCAGCCTCCTCACTGCTGGCAGAGGGTGGAGGGGCTGTTTATTTTCTTGATGAGAAAATGGGACAAGACACAGTTCTTTAAATGGTACTGGACTTCATTGGCAGTTTATTACGGGATAATGGAAAAAGACTGTGGAAAGCGTAAGTAGAGTGAGTGCAAGAGGAGATGCAGACAGTGTTGGAAATGATCCTCTCTCCCATACAGGCTGTGTTCAGTCCTGGCACCTCATCAGCCATAGGCTCAGGAATGTTCCAGGGTTAAAAGCCAGCTCCAAAGCATGTTTGGGTTCTTGATGTCCCCTCCAAGAGAGGCTGGGTATGTGGTACCCAGGCTGGGCTTGGATTCATATTTAGGCATCTATGTACCAGTGTCACAGGAGTGACAAGAGAGATCTTTGCCAGCTTCAGAGTGAAGTCCTTACACACAAAACTTCTCAAAAGCAAGGCCAAGGACTCTCCAAGCTAAATCCAGCCTAGCAGAAACTAGTCAACGATGCGAGCACTTGGCAAAACACTGTGCACCAGTATCTGGGTGTAGCTGGATTTGGGGATTATCTGAGATCAGCTCCAGCAGCTGACTCCAGGGCATCAGGGAGCTGTTTCTGTGAATGGTACCTGTGAGAACCATCTGGGAGTGACTCAGCCAAACAGCTTCACCAGCCCTTCAGAACACATCATGCCTCATTTTCCTACCCAGCCGTAATGCTACACTAGTTGCTGAAAGCAAAATTGCTCATCTGAGGTGAATTGCAGCAGCATTGCCAGCCTCCAGCCCCTTGGGTTCATCCCTGGTTTGCATCAACTAGAACAGTTCTCTTATTTTTTACCTAAAGTAGGGCATGGAAATGGGCTTGGGTTGGCACCTGTGTTGTCTTTATCTCGAAGAGAATTGTAGGCTGGGAGGTTCCACTTCAGGGTGCTGCTGAGCCTGTGTTGACAGTGGGATAAAAGGCAGACCAGTGCTGAGGGTGCTGAAGCAGTTTATTTATTTTGCAGTCCTGTAAATTTTCCTTCAGGCCTTTTGTGGGTGTAATGCCCAATACTTCCTTTCAACAGCAGGCTGTCCACAGAGCAACATGAGCAGGAAAATTGTTTTTTTTTTTCTGGGCTATTTAAAGAAAGACTAGAGGGGTGAGAAGTCTGCTGTCTGCCCTTACACCAATGAGCTGAGGATGCAGTGATGATTTATGAGACCCTTTATTTCTTTCTCCACTCACGTGGTTTGTGTTTGTTTGCTCCCAATCTTGTCATGCTCACTTGGCTTTGGATCATTTTGATCTTGGTTAAAGGTGTATCTCATCTGTCCAGGAGGGATTTTCATTCATTTCTGGCTGTGGCTGTCATCTTTCATTACACTGGGAACAACAGCACCCAGTGAGGGTGTGCTGTAAGAGCCATCAGGTTTTGTTCCCCCTGTCCATCAGGTTTTGTTCCCCCTGTCAGCCTAAATTTTAACCTTTTTCCTCATAGTCATGATCAAACATAAAAGTCCTGTAGCCAATGGGTCCTTTACAGGCCTGGAGACTTTAAGGTAGTGTGCTCTGCCTTTCAGGATTGCCTTCAAAGTGTTAAATACTGGGTGTAAAGACACACAGGAGGCAAACTTTTTAGGTCCTTGTGGACAGAGCACTTGCAGCCAGTAGAAGGCTTCCTGCAAATGTACCAAGTTCTCAAGGATGTCAAGCCATGGATGTCCATCACTATGGTGAAGTGCAGTTACTGCTGAGCTGGGTCACTACAGTCTTTGTCACCCATGCCCAGGATTACCCTGACTCAGAGGGCACACCCAAGGAGATACTACTTTGCAATTTCTGGGTAAATTGAGCTGCTTTGAGGCTTCAAGAGGATTTACGAACCACTTCTAACCTTATTGCAGGATCAACTCTATGTGTGTCACTGCTGATAGTCATCACTTAAGATCACAGAGTCTTCACAACCTCCCTACCATGTCACCATTCAAGTTAAAGCTGTTTGGTGAACAGCGTAAAGAGGGCACCATCAAGCCTTAACCTGAGGTTTTCATATTACAAGTGCAAACCACTGCCTCCTGCCCTGGTGCAACTCCTCAGTGTCTTTGAAGACCATCCCTCCATGGCTGGGGATGCTGCTTTGCTTTGCAACATGTCTTGTTTTGGGGCCACAGAGCTCAAAGGAAAGATGATAATGACCCAAGGTGTCTGACAAAAGCTATGGAGCTTTTGTCCCTTTACTCTCAGGTGTTCCATGAACAAATAACATCCCCAGCTTTGTTTGCTGAAAGGGAGATGGCAGTGCCTCTCACATCCCTCTCCAGCATGGTGAACAGCATCACAAGTGAAACAATATGAAAGACATCAGCTGTTGTGAGATAGAGAATCTCCTTAAACCCAGATTTCACCTCAACATGAGGAGAAACTTCTTTACAGTGAGGGTGACAGAGCACTGGAACAGGCTGTCCAGGGGGGTTGTGGAGTCTCCTTCTCCGAGGACTTTCAAAACCCACCTGGATGAATTCCTGTGTGGACTACCCTAAGTGATCCTGCTTTAGCAGGGGGTTGGACCTGTTGATCTCCTGAGGTCCCTTCCAACTGTGATATACTGTGATAAACCCAGACCAGAGGTGCTAGTTCTTTTTGCTCAGCTGTCTTCTGAGGCCATGTACCTGCTCTGTGCTGGGGAGCCTGCCTGCTTTCTCCAGTGAGAAGAAAGCCAGAGAAACACAATAAATGGAAAGCCTCAAGCTGTTGACACATGAAGGAAAAGGGAAACGGTGGAAATTAACAAGTGACTAATAGGACACTGTAACCATCTGCAAACACAAGCAGGGTGTACACACCAACAAGAAAAGGAAAGCGATTAGAAAAACATTAGGGTGGTTTTTTTCTTAATTTCTTCTATTAAAGAAATGGAATGACTAATTGAAGGAAAGTGTAAGCTGAATGTCAGGAAACAATTCCTAGCTGTGAGCTATGCAGGGGCTGTGGAACAAGCTTATAAGAAGAATGGAAATGTGATTTCCTGGGCTGTTCAAACCTGAATCAAACACTCATGGCCTGAACCTGTCATTTACCTGGCAACAGACCAGCTCCTGAACCAGTTCTGGTTGAGCCTCTGGTTTGTCACAGTTGTTTTAGAAGAAAAATAACATTATAATATCTATAGAACAGTTAAATTCACCACAGGGATCCTTTATTTCTTGAAACTCAAAGAGAGACACAGATCTTTGGTTCCATGAAACAGTAACAGGAAGATCTCAAACACCATTTGACTGCATTTGCCTGGAACCCTTCCTTCTCTTGAGAAAAACAACTTCAAATTACTATTTCATCTTTATTGCCCACCCTGGAAGGAGCATTCATTTTCTGATTCATTTACTCCTGTGCTCGGTGCCATCTTGAACTCTCAAACTACCTCTCTAGGAGGTTACTGCCCATCTGATTTTGGTGTTTTCAGCTCTGACAGTGTCCTGTGGAGCTGACCTCCACTTGCCATTCCTTCCCAGTGTCCCCTGTGGTGCTGGCAGCACCGACTAGCCCTGCTCAGCACAGTATGCCATCTGAAGAGGAAAGGAGATGGCCTCCTGACAAAACTTGCTATTGTGAAATGCTAAGCTCTAGGGAAAGACAGTAACATAATTGGTAACAAAGGCAGCCCAGCACAAGGAGTTTCTGTTGATCTTGAGTTTTCTTCAGCCTCTTGAGAAGGCTCTTGCTTTTTTTTAGCAAAAAAGAGGGATATGGCTCTCAGGAAAACAGTTTGAGGAACATGGTCATCCCTGCCCAGCCCCATGCAGTGGCACTGCTGAGTAAAAGGGTGGTGCAGAGAAGTGCTGGGAGCTGCTTAAAAGACAGTGTTCATCACACACTTTCCTCCACGCATGCATCAGAAGGATCATGATCAGGTAAAAAAATGGAGAAAAAAATAATGTTGCTTGCTGTTCTTGAATGCTTGATATTAAGAGATAATAAATAGCTGTTAGATCTTCCTTTCCATCCACTGACAAACACAAGACTGCTATGCAAGTCTTGTCTGAAGCTTGTCTCAGTCTAGCAGATCACATTGGCAGGAGACATCTCTGAAAATTCAGCCTATGCTGGTCCTTGCTCTCCTTGTGTGTCACACATCACAATTGCTGAAAGTTTTCTTGTATTGGTTTGAAATCTTGTTGCAGGGAGAAGATTGACTGTGTCCATGAATGGAAACTCCCTTCCAGCCTGCTGGATGCAGCTGTCTGTGGGACGCTTACATTCCTCTGTTGTCTTTGAAGCAGTGGTGATGCCTGACTGGGAAGTGTCTGAAGAAGCACTCACAGAGGTGTCACTGTTTGTAGAACTGATTTACAAAGCACTGTGAACTTCCCAGTGCTACCAAAGTGGAGGTATAAATCAGCAGTGACAAGAGAAGCTATTGTAGGGAGGTGTGTATGAGCACAGGCACAACTGATAACTACCCAGGGACAATTCCCACCACACTCTGGTGTACTTTTGCTCTGTTCACCACATGCCATAGAAAGATGCCATTAATGTTACCTAACATTTGGCTGGTTTTTCCAGATGAGACATTGTTGATTCATTTGGTAGCTGCGTAACTTCTTTGGAAAGGTTAAAGGTTTCCAATCAGCCAGGGCAGAAACAAAAAAAGATCACTAACCCAGAGGTGGATGTGGACCTTGTTCTGACCTTCAGCTGTAGTTCCTGCCAAGTCCCTCAAACTGCTTTTCTGTTATTATTCACATTTTTAATGCAGAGTAACTTTCTTATAACCTCAGTTTAAATTCATTGTTTCTGATGTCACTGGTTTATGACATAAGGTTGTAAAATTTAAATGGAGTTTTGAATAGGAAAGGCATAACTTGAAGTAAAAAACGAGTCACAGAACTCATAAGTTAGAAATGAGAAATGTTACATTGGTGGACCAAGAGACCTTGACTGAGACTAGGAGGATGTGACAATGACATCCCTTTTCTGCTTGCTACTAGCTCAGTAGCACAATCAGCTGTGAAGACTTTAGGTGAAAGTAATTTACATGAGCAGAAAGCAGAGCATTTTAAAAAGAGCTCTGGCCTTTCTACAGACCCTTCTGCACTTCTAAATCCCAAGCCATTTCAGAATATATTATGTTAAGAGACCAGCCACATGGAAGCTGCACAGGGCTCTATTAGATGCTACTCATTCAGCAACAGGCACCACACAGCACTGCACATTGCCACTCGCTGAGAAAGATCTCTCTGATTTTTGGATCACCCATTCAAAAATGGGGCTCTGCCTGTGGCAAACTGCTAGTGAATGGCACGTGCCAGATGTCTGTTCAACATCTCGTGCCCTGGGTGCTAAAAATATTCTTATCAGTCAATGCCAGTGCTCAGCAATTGACCCACCTATGCTTGTGTCTCTGTGCCACGTCACCCCCCTGTCTGGGCAAAGCTTTTCACTGCAGTGGATGAGGGTTATGCTAAGCTCACCACAGAGCTCAGCCCTTCAATAAATGACAGGTTGTTTTGCTTAGGTGGCCTTGAACTTTCTGTCCTCTTGCAATCTGTAGTGCATCCCATCTCGATAGGCAAGAATAGACCTAAAGCCCTCCACAAACATACTTGCAGGGCAGAATAAACAGCTCTTCAGCAGGAAGGAGGTTATCTGCTCAAGCAATCTTTCAACAGGCTCTTCTGCCTAAACCTATCAACTCTCTGGGCTTCCCCTTGGGAGCAGCTGCCATGATTTGGCCAAGGATGGTCCACCTCTACCTCAGGGTGTGACGGAAACCATGCTTGCAGCTGGGGCTCCCAGGTCATGAATTGTGGCCAGCTCCTCCCTCTTATCCTAAATTCAGCTAACAGAGAGGTACAACTGGATCTGCTGATTCATTAGTGTAAGGGAATCTGGAGAGAAGGGCTGCTGCCCTGAAGCAGTCTCCTGGAGGATGAAGACATCCCTGGCAACGGCAAAGGCTGTGGGACAGTGATGGCTTGACCCTCTCTGTGCTTTGAACACCACTGACACATGAATTCTGTGAAGCTGTTGCTTCAGTAACCATTTAACTGGAGCTTGACATCAGCATTTCAATTGCAGGAAGAGAAGGTGTTCAGCAGAGCCCAAGACAGCTGCAGGTGCTAGCAATATGTACCTCCCTGAACAGAGCTGATTGCTGCAAGGACACCTCTTTGGCCTTGCCTCTGAAATCCTCCCTTCCCATTCCTGAAACACTGGAGCTGTTTCAGATTCCCTCTCCCCTCCTTTCTGCCTCAGCCACAACCTTCCTGGTATTGTACCAGTGTCTGGAAGCAGTGTTCCTGGAAAGATCTCGCTGAAGTCATCGAGGGACTTCACGTCTCATGTGGGCACCAGTACCAGAGAAACTGCTGGCTGGACTATTTGTCCAGCTGCTCTGTTACCATAATTGTGTGTATCAGTTAAAAAAATCACATGGTCCTGTATGCTGGCACTCAGTCATGAAATGAAAAGTGCTAAATTTGCTATCTACGATTTGTACTTTCAAATACTTTTAGTTTTTAGTTCAATCTCTGTGTACCGTGTTCGTCAGCAAGATGACAGTTCTTCGTTTTCACAGCTGGCACTCAGTACCATGGTGCATGATCCTTGAGAAAGCACAAAGAGGGGATCCCTCAAAGTCTTGTCCAGGCAGCTGGCCATTAGCCATCAGCTCAGAGTGACTCTGAGCTTGGGGCAAGCCCAGGCTGTGCCCTGGTGTGCTGCTGCTGATATGCCCAAAGCAAAAGACGCAGTGTTTGTGCTGGCTGAGGCAGGACAGATGACAAGTGAGAAAGCAGAAAGTTTACCAGGATAAACATATCCCCATTTCTCAGCATCAGGAGCAAACTTAGGTTGGCAGTGTGAGTCTGTGCCAGTCCAGGGATCTGCAGTGTGAGTCTCAGACCTACTTGAGCACCCTAACATTTTGTTTAGCTCTTGGATTTGTGGTCTCCTGTTAGCAAAGTTTAACTATGTCTAGAAGTTAGCTTAGGGCTCTCACTGATCTTTGGCAGTGTCTTGAAGCAGTCAGTCACTATGTCTCGGCTAAGCCACGACCACATGGCACACCACAGCAAGAGCAGTGTGGGGTGTCCCAGCTCCTGCCTCCTACAGCTCACAGAGACAAAATCCAGAAGTGCCTGATGGGCACAGGTGGCCTGTGAGTTACTGAGTGTTGCAGACTCCCTGATCTTGAAATGAATTTTTGGGGGAAGGCTGCAGCCTCTGTTGAGCTATGGTCTGTTCCTCAGTTTTCATCTGGTTTCTCTCAGGAAAAGAAAAACATGGTGGTAGCAGCACTCATGCTATGGTTTTCTCAACTCCTGCAGTCCAGCCTGGGAACTACATGAAGCTTTAGCTGCTTTGCCTCTGATCCTTCCTCTAAAAAATGAACGGAGGTCACAGTGACAAGCTTACTTTACCAATGTTGGAGTCTGGCCAGAGTTTGAATATTTGACTGCTCAGATATTTTCAGCTAGGAATCCCCTATCATTTTCTATCACAGTTCCCCAGCCAGAACACTGCATTTCAACAGCAAGCTAAAGGCAAACACATGAACTGGAAAAGGTCTGCCTAATCTCATCATCATCTGTGAACTGTGCGACGTGAATGGCTTGACATATGATACTTGTGCACAGTATTTTAACCAAAGTGTGATTCCTGTGCTTCCAGATGCTGTTTATCAACTTCCCCGAGGAGTCTCTTGTGAGTACAGGGACACACTCTGCCCTGAGCCACACCAGGATATGTCTGAAATAGTTTAGTTGTCTGTAGTAGCATAACCGGATTTTTATCAATGTAACTGAGACGAGATTCTGTCCAAGATGTTCTAATAAAAACAAGAGTCTGCCCTGGGAACAAAGAGCATGTGATAAGTTTTTTCCAGCTCACTCAGCAGCAAAGAGCTGAGAACAAGATGGTGCTGCTTACAGACTCATGGAGGTGCTGACATCCCTCATGCCTTTCACATTACAGCCACAGAGCTACATGAGACTCCCAATGTCTTTAGCGATGGAGTTTTTGCATGGAGATAAACTCTGGTACTGATGGACTCTGCAGCTGCCTGATGAAATACATAGCAGGGGCAGGAGATCAGTGAATAGCAGGAAAGTTTCACCTTAAGGGTGGGGAAAGATTGAGAAGAATATCAAGATGCCTTACAAGCAGTAGCTTATTTGCAGAGGGCTTGTGACCCAACCACTCTCTCAATTCTCTGTGCTCACAGGGCTGGAAGGACAAAAACCTTTTGGATTTGCCATTCAGTGTGTCAGTGATGAAGGATGCATTTCTGTTGGTGTAAAACCTGCTCAGTGGGAACTATGTCTCCATATTATGTTGGCTTTCTTCACAACAGAGATACTGAGACCTCTTTCACTGAGCATGTTGTCTTTAGCACTTCATTTGCCATGTTGGAAAGTGTCTGATTAGAAATAAAGTGGGAGGCACACTGAAACCCCCCTGTACAAATGCCTTTGGAGGCTTCCAGATAAAGGCAAACCATCTGAGCTCAGAGGAAAACAAAAAATAATCCAGCACTAATTACTGAGCTCAAGGTGCTGACCTCTATCCTGCTCTGCGTATCTGTGGAAAGTTGGTGGTCAGCTCTTGGTATCTTCTGCTGTGGGAAGAGAGTGGAGTCACAGACGAATGGGACATCCCAAGAGGCAGTTTGGTAGATGCTTGCCTACTCCACAGCCTGAAACACCATCCTTGTCCTCTATGACTGCCTTGCCACCACCCTCTGTTCCTCTTCTTGGAAAGCAAGCACCTTGTGGGAGCAGGGCAGGGTAGATGATGGCTTTATTGCTTGAAACTCTAAGTACTGCATCCTGCTTCACATACTGAAAACTGGTTTGCCAGACCTGCTTCATAGACTTTCAGGTTCACAGCAGTTCAGCCTCATCAGGTCAAAGCCAGTTCAATGCTTATGTGCAAAATTATTTCATAGTGGGAACACAAGCAGAAATCCAAGGGAGTGGACTGACAGCCACTCAAGATCAATAGGAATTGTGCTGCCAGACTAGGGAAAACTGTGAGGAGAAAATTAACATCAAGTGGGAGGTGATGGATGGAGAGACTGAAAGGCTTCTGAACTGGGGGCAATGGTGTTACATTGCAGGGGAAGAGAGTAGTGGGACCACTTGTACTCCAGACCTCCAGTTTACAGGTGTGTTGCAATACTGGTGATGTTGATCTTGTGGGTAGTGGCTGATACAGGAAGTACCCAGCAAACTGCCAGAACTTGCAGGCTTGGGCTAGACTGGGGAGCAAATACAGACATTTGTGGTGTGGATGTCTAGGTGATATGGTCATGAATATGGACCTGAGTCCATGTCTAGCTATTGCTGACAACATATGCATGCTGACACCGTCTTGGTATTGTGTAATGTCAACACACACATGTCATATTCTAGTTCTAATTAGTTAGTACTAATTCATAGCTAAATAAAAACTCCTGACAAGCCAAACTTTGTTTGCGTGGTCTTTCTGTTCATTCTCCTTTTAATGCCAAAAGCTACTGGACACTGCCCAACCCATTTGAAATAAAAACAATTTTAAAAAAATAGAAAGATTTTTCTGTTTCATCACTGCATTATTGGATCTGTACGTTCGACACAATTTTCTACTTCTAAGACGTGAAAGAATGTCTTCTTGACATGTCCAGAGTAAATTATTCACTGCTGCATCAGATATACAACTGGTAACGTGGCAATGAAGTGTTCTAGTCCTGTTCCTGGCAGTGATACTACTCTTAGGAAATCCACTCAAAAATACTCTCTCCTGATCCAGTTCTCCCACCTGGACAGTGTGTTGATAAGGGGACTGTGTTGATGAATTGCCTCTCTTTAGAGATTCCCCCATGGAACCAAATCATTGCATGACAGATTTCTGAGGTCAGGAGGCTGTGCAAAAGCCTGTAATCTCATAAAATGTGGACAATATCTCTGACAAATGGCCAGATCCTGCTGTCCTGTTCTGACAGCAGCAAATGAAAACAAATGCAAAGGCTAATGCCTAGATGAGTGTGTTACCTTGCATATGGTGGAGTGTTCTTGCTCTTTTCCTGCTGGGACTGGAACAGTGCGAAGCTGACAGGACCTTGCTTCAAAGCCTGCTGGTATTTCCTTTGAGTCATCTTGGTGAAGAAGCTGATAAGGCTGGGCCAAGACTCAGAGCAATGCTAGTGCCTCTCTGTATCTGCCTGAGAGTGCAGGTCTCTTCAGGGCACTGCCCTTAGGAGCCCACCAGGGCATGAGTCATGGCTGGAGCTTTGGCTCTCACTCCTGCTCCCTACAGACACGCTCTTTTTGTGAAAATCACTGTAAAATAGGCCATGCCAACAGGAGCTGGTTGAATAATAGACCTCATACAGTGGATGGGAGTCAGGATGTTCCAAGTCCTATATCCTAAAGCTTCCTAAACTTCCTTAAGTCCTTCCATGATATTTCATGCTTCAAGACCAGGCTGAATACACTGACCCTCTGAAACAGCGTGAGTCCAAATACACTCTGAGCATGCCACTAAGGGTCTTGTCAGAGCAATCCTGAGTGCCACATATGCAGGTTTTTCAGGAGCACAGGCATTGCACAGTCACCCAGCAGCAATCTGCACCCAGCAGAGCATGGAGCCAGGACCTCTATCAAGCAAAGAAGCAGCTGTGGTAATATAGTTGTATGTGAATGGAAGCTTTCTTTCAGGGATGGGCAAAATTTGTACATCCCAGTCTTCAAATTAGTCTAGGATTTTTAACCCAAACACTGGCAGCCAGGACAACCTCCTGTGACTTTTTTAGTGCCTGGTTTGGGGAATTAATTTTTCATTCCCAGTCCTGGATCTGCCTGTGGCATTTTATCTTCACTAATAGACACATCTGAGCTGAACTCATTGAGCATTCAGAAGCAGCTGAGATGGGATTCATTGGATTTTTCACACAGAACAGACTGGACCAAGAAGCAGCCTGACCCATCAGTGCCTCCTGTCAGCTACTTATAAAAGTGCTGTTTCCAAAGGCTGAGATGCACACAGACTCTGGCTGACCACCTGTGCAATAAAAAGAATAACCTCATCTGGGCTCTGCAGTGCATTGCAATTCCTTGCCAACATGAAAAAACTCTTTGAAAATTAAGAGGCTGCAATTTGCTCTGATTTTTTTTTAAACTCTCAAAATTAATCATTCTTGCCAACCCCTAGCTATAAACCAGTTTTATTTCATGCCTGCTGAGCAGTTTTCAAATCCTGAGTATTCATTGCAGCCAACTCTTTTGCTGAGCTGTTGGTGTGCTGTGGAGCTTTCATCCATCCTCCACTGCCATCCAAGGAGGAGGTGCTGGGACCACTGCAGGGTCAGAAACACTGCTAAATGTTGATTCCTGAATACCCTGGGCTTCAGTGCCAGCAGAGTAAGGCCAAAGCTGCTTGGAAAAAGATGCTGGGGTTTGGACAGGCAGAGAGGGACCTGGGGGTACTGGTTGACAGTGGGCTGAACATGAGCCAGCAGTGTGCCCAGGTGGCCAAGAAGGCCAATGGCATCCTGGCCTGCATGAGAAATAGTGTGGCCAGCAGGAGCAGGGAAGTCATTCTTCCCCTATACTCAGCACTGCTTAGACCACACCTTGAGTACTGCATCCAGTTCTGAGCTCCTCAACTTAAGAAGGACATTGAGATACTTGAACATGTCCAGAGAAGGGCAACGAGGCTGGGGAGAGGGATGGAGC